>NW_027526203.1:39587501-39612722 GCF_048455015.1 Haemaphysalis longicornis | reverse complement strand
GAGTTTTAAAGGGACACTGAAGTGAATTTGTCAAGCTCCCGGTTTTGCTTGCACTGCGTAGACTGGCTCAAATTAGCACACTTTTCATCGTTTATCCGGTTGATAAGTCGGTAATTATTTCATAAGGCGGGAAAGAAGAAAAACTACCATGCGCGGTCTGTGGCGGCCGCACCAACTAAAGGCTGTGACGACAGGAGGAGAGGCACCTTGATTGGACGATGTACAAGGTCAGCATTCAAACAAGTTTCGGTTTCGGGGCTGTAAAACAACATGCTTGACATCCGACTGCATCGTTGGGTGGGCGTTCTCGACAGTGGCGTCGCTAGGGAGTGGCCCGGGTGGGTCCTGGGCCCCGGGTACCAGCCGCCTCGGTAGGGAGTGGGGGGGTGCCACTCGTGCCTCTCCAGTGTCTTTAGTGGACGTCGAAAACTGGAAGACGACTGCCACTAAACTGCCGCTGCCTATTCAAACTCTCCTCCATTTACAGCATAATGGGGGAAGGCAAGGTGAATTGTGGCATTCAAAAATGCCTGGGGGATTATCCAATAATGTGCGCGGCGTGAAGATGCCGCCGGGGGGTGTGGGGAGCAAGCTTGTTCCTTCGAAGGGGGGGGGGGAGGGGGGACAGTAAATATGCGCGTCCCCAGCGGCGCTTTGATGCACCGAAATCTCGAGTCACTGGCGTTTAGCTTTCGGCCTTCATCTGAAAAGCAGCCACCCCAGCTGGGCTTTAATTGTCACAAGAATTCACTTGAATCCCAGAGCTTCACGGTAACGCAGTGCGTCTGATGATGGGCGTGTCTGCATTCCATTGCGCATGAAGTCACGACGAAGATGAATCTCCTCTCGAATCTAAGAAAGAGAGACACACACGTTTCCAGTAATTTCTGGGTTGCTGTCCTCTGCCCTCCGTGAGACCTGACAAAGATGTATACGGGGAAACTTGTGGACTGTAGCGTCGGTGCTTTACTTGGACGCGGAGACACCCCTCCCCCCATTCTCTCAGGAAAGCGCTCTCGAGGATAGAGAGGAAGAGTAAACCCTATTTCGACCTCCGGTTCAGGGGAAGTGGGAAAATTCGTTTCTCAATTGCAATGGACCTTTTTCCAGTATCGGTCCTTTTAGCAGCCGCCACGGCGAACCTAAACTGGAAGTAAGGCACGCCCCAAGAAATAAATGTCTGGCTTTTGGGGAACCCGTGAACAAAATATCCAGGTCCTGCAATTCCTCCCGCACCCAACGTCACCCGTGCCTGTCAGATGAATGTCACAGTAACAGGCGCACGCTCGCGTGACTAATTTGCAGTAACGGAAGCACCCCTTTTCTTCACTTTTTTTTTTTTCATTTTCGTTTCTCCCTCACTGGTAGCAAAGTGCTCGCAGCGTGGTCAGCCTGAAACATTTTTGGCCCGTTCCTTTGAAAGCCTTTTTGTGTGCACGTACGAACTCTGCGAACTGCCCAAAAAGAGGAAATAAAGACGTGCAGCCCTAGGAAGCATGGCCGCTGCTCCCCAAGCAAGCTGCGGGGGTGCCCTTCGGTTTATTACGCCCGAGGCTACTGCCAAGAATGGCGGACCGGCGGCCCGTGCATGTGCAGATCGCTACTGGAAAAAGGTCTGGCATCTGGAACCAGAAACACAAAAACACCAAAAATACGTCCCGAGTACCACAGACGTAAGAATTTAACACTGTATGTTATTGACAGGACAACGCGGTCCCTTGAATGAGCCATCCTCTTAAGAACCCTTAATTTCGAATCCGATAAAGCGTTGTTTGCGCTGTAGCAGGCGTCTGAAAGATTTTCAATTTGCACCGAATGTATTTAGGCTACAAGGCCTGACGCTCCATTACCCCTCATTTCCAGAAATTTTTATATTCGCCTTAATATCCCCCTATACAACTACAGTTCAGTGAAACGAAACTTTTTATAACGTAGAAGCGATAGTAATGCTCTACTAGTGTTCCCCAAGTTTACACTCCAACGAAGACCAACCATTACCACCAAATATTTTTGTTTGCTAATAACTGAAGTGAAGGCAAAACAAAACAGCCACGCTTCAGTTTTCACGATGTCAAAGAACATCTTATTACGTCAGAAGAGTTAAAATAATTGTACGCGTTGCCCTAACAAAAAAAAAAGGGAAGAGGCATTCAGGTGGCGTTCTAAATGATGTTTTCAAAATCTTTGAATGTCTCTAAATGAATCTTTTTACAAAGCTCGATCTTGTTTTCTTTCGCATAACTGCAGGCTATCAGAAGAATATTTTTTTGCTGCTATTTTACACCTTCCGCTAACGCGGGATTTTCTAATGACCTGCTCGACGCACTATATGTATTTTATTAAAAATTTCCTAATCATGCCATGTTTGTTTTTGCCAGTTTTAATTTCCCCCACATTACCTGGAAATACTCTACGACTGTGACAGCGCTATCGGAATCCTCTACCTTTCGATCATTATGCGCCTACTTTTACTTAACACAAGCGACTACCCAGCTAAACAGGGCATCTTCATCTGTATGTTCGACCTAATACTAAGTGTCCCAGACATTGTTTGAAATATTAGCCACATGCCTGACATTAGCGATCTCGGTATTGTTTGTATTGCCTTTGTCCCACTGAATGTGCTATCTCATCATTCGTCCAAAAAACCAAAAAGAATTTGCGACTATGGAAAAGCCACTTTTGCTGCTACTGACAACCAGATTCATAAATAAATGTATGAAAATTTTTGAAAATCGTTTGGTTGACGAAAACTGGTACATGTTTAAAGCAGTTCTTGCAGGGAAGATCATTGCAATGAAGCGTAGTTCACATTGGTTTAATGCAATAATTAGCGCTCTAAAAACCAATACAAACGGCTTTTCTGTCGGGGTAAATATTCAGGTAAAGCCTGGATCCTTCAGAGAAAAAAAAACAAAAAACGAGTATTCATGAAAAAAAAAACATTAAAAGAAGCAAAGCATGCTTAGTTTACATCACTCTTCCGTCATTACTGCCAAAATATCCCCAAAAGTTCTGCATTATGGTTAACTGTATCGAACGCTCGTATTCCAAAGCCCTCGCTTTAAATAAAACCTGCAAAGTTTTTGTTCATTTCTATGCAAAAATAGATACGTCTTTTGTTGTAATTTCAACACTTTATTTTAACAATACAAAATAAGTGGGTAAACTTAGTTTAGAAAATTTTAGGAAAATAAACTAGATCAAATAAAATAAATAAAATAATGGAAACAAAATAAACAAAATAAAGGAAATAAAATAAAAAAAATTATTTTAATATGAAATCAATTAGCCGCGATTGTGCTGCTTTGTTCTGAATATTGCTGACATTTTGTATGACAGGGGGGTGACAAATTTGCTGGGGCCCCGGGTGCAAGGTTAGCCAGGAACGCCACTGGTTTTCGATATCTCAGTAATCGTCGTACCGCGCTTCTGCCATGTTGTCGGAGGTAAAATGCCTTAGATAAGCCTCCCAGGACGGCTTGGAATCATAGAAATCGCTGGCCAAGGCGCCCGCAGTGGATGAACGCCCTCCGCGTCACCGCCGACGCTCAAATGCCATGCGCTTTTCCCGCATATTCGGAGCTTGCCTCACTCATGCCTGTATCGTAAAAAGCGTGTTCGCACCAGGCCAAGGTTCTGCTTATTCTGGCCTGTGCGCACTGCTCGCATGTAGTCGGTGCTTGTGGCAACAGCACGCCAACGAGAACTCGCTAGCGCGTCAGTGTCAGTCTGCGTGCGTTCTGCGAACTCGCTCGTGGAACAGTGAACGTTACGGCCCGCAAATGGTGAACTCAGTTTAGAAAACATCGGCTGCAAACGAAAAAATCAACTTACAAAAAAAAAAGCATGTATCTCGGGGGATTCGAACTTGCGACTTCAAAACAGTAATCCAAGCGCTTAGGACCACTAGGCCACGAGTTTTTTTTTTTTTTTTTCCTTTATTGCCTGGATTTGACAATTCACAACACATCACAGATCAACAGCGTAAATGATGTACGACAAAAACGTGGCGAGGTGGCCCGACTTAGGCCTAGTGATGTCCTTTAAAACTCTTTCAATGACGTAAGCTGCTCTATCTTTGGCAGCCACACAGGCGATACCTCTTGAGATTTAATTACCTCCACATAACGACCTACACTTTCTCTGAAGTACTGCTTTGCGGAACGGGCATCTACGTCGTTGTACAGTCTTGCTGTGCGTGAGCGCCATATGCTGTGGAGGCCCAGCGCCATGACTAAGTCATAAGGCATTCCACCCTCTTTGTCTACGGAGAGATACCGTATGCCATGAGGGTTTAGTGGGAAGTCTTTGCAAAGTGTCCTCTGTAAAACATCCCAAAAATATACGCCCTCCCAACATACCGTCATACCGTCTAAGTTAACCAGCGGCAAAATAGGCTACCAAAGGGTGCATTCTGGCCTGTTCGTTTGCATTTGTATCGACTACATTCCGAAGTAGCTGCACCCCCCTCCCCCTTTTTTTTCACGTTAAGGAACCCCGGCGTTCCCAACATAATTATCGCATCGCCAGGCAATTAGGGGCAAACGTAATGTTTTTTTTTTAAATTTCGCACAGCGAACTAACGTGACACGCACATTATTTTGTTTCGCGTGCCCAAGCCGCTACCTCACTTGCCCGGCTGAAGTGAATATCATTCGAGTGTGTGCGAGGTTAGTTATTCGAATTCACTTTGCTTTGCACAAAGCGCGCAAAAATCGTTTCCATGCAACAAACAAAAATCATTGCCATGCAACGTACCCGTAACATCGATTCTTCCATCAATACTGCCTACTATATAGTTCACCAAACAGATAAGGCCCGTTCACACTTGCGACGATGAGACGCGATTTCGGAAAATTTTGCCGAACGGCGATCCGTTTTGTCGTTCGGTCTCGGCCAATTTGTCGCCGCGACAGAAATCGCGTTGTTTGTCGCAAGTGTGCACGGGCCTATAAGCAAGAAAATACTCGCGAGTTGCTCCTGCACACCTTCCTTGTATGTCGCTTATACCCCTGTCACACGGCAAATCTAATGTCATTCAAACTGAATGACATTAGCTGTAAATGACATTCGGCTCGGCCGTGCGGGTCTACACAGCGGAACAAATGCCATTTGATTGTGATGGCGGTGACGGTTAGCGAGCTCGCAAAACCGCAAAATTACATTTCAAGCGCATATAGAATATTTTCATACGTAATATTTAAAAAAAAACGTAACAAGGGAATATTTTTTAAAATAAAAACAAGAAAACCACCGATCTAGGTGCCATCAGTAGACATCACAAGCTGAGACAAGTTTGCAAAAAATCCGGATTAGGGTTGCGCGCGCACTGGGGACGAGATTTTCTTTTTTGTTAGTACTTGCTGGTCTTTCTTTATTAGAACAGCAATACAAAAAATAAAATACGAGTTTACTGACAGTTTTTAGAAAGAGTATTCTTTGGTTTGTTACTGAATTTTCCTGTCTAGGGACGCGCTACTGCTGTCGAGGCTACTCATTCGGCCGCCAACTGAGGTGTAACTGAGGTCCGGGACCTCAGTAGGCCGGTAAATGTCATTCGCCTTGAATGTCATTCGGTATTCTCGTGTAGCGCCGAATTAATGACATTTAGGGCGAATGACATTTGCTGTAAATGTCATTAGATCTGTCGTGTGACAGGGGTATTACATTGCCCAAACGCCGCCTCTGGCGCTTCGTTTTGAATATCCAGCGATAAACGGGTCTCGGTTGGACAGACCACGGAGAAAGATATAACACCATCGAACAGGCTACGACTGAACAAGCATGCGCTTGCGCATGTACTTACGTCTTCAACTGCAGTGTTCCAGGTAAACGATCCGGTGTAACGACTGGAGCTGGGTGCGCACGGGGTCCTCTCGGCAGTGGCGAGAAAAGACCCCTTGAGCCCTTGCCCTTTTTTCTTTCCCTCTCATATGGGGCGAGAAGGCAGTGGATCTCCAAGCAACTTTCCGCAGCCGCTGTCTGCGGCTGAAACCTGTCTGAATGAACAAAAAGCCGTGGGGGGATGCTACACAAAGGAACGTCGCAGAATGCGACGGGACACTTCTCCACCCGCCCTTGGGGACAGCGCCGCGAAGTTCGCCTTTTACATCGCAAAGTGAAGACTACCTTACCTGCTCGTCTCAACGAACAGAATGAGGAGGACTCGCGAACAAGATTGACTTAGAACGAGACTGATCGTGATGCCCGGATCAAGGAACGCTTCATAACCAAACATGAAATACGAGTGGTGTAGGGAGAAAATTTGTAAAAAACACCAGTGGCATTTTTTTTTTTTTGTAAACTAGAACTTAAACGTTTTGATTCACTAGTCAGAAATATCATGCTTCGATGAAAAAAGAATTGTGGGCAACTTAACCAGTCCGGCTGGTGCGTACGGAATAACTGTGTGGTGACATAACTACAAAAAAGGTTTTTTTTTTGTACATGTATGCTTTAAACAAGCGAGTTACCCCTGCAGCCTTGAGCACTATTAGCGAACACGATTACGTAATTTTTCGCCTGATCGCCGATAAAGCATGCGTTCGCCAGGAATGCCTTCGCACATAGAGTCCATCTCCCCCCCCCCCCCCCCCCTTCCTCCTCCTCCGTTAAACGGCTCCGAAAATTACATAGTCTCACGACTAGAAATAATATGATATCATTTCACAGTAAATCACGGAATATTACGCAAATTACGGGATATTACGGCTGGAAACTGCTCTTTCTAATGTTTTCTAAAATTTTTTCTCAGTGAATCTAGAGCAATCTCTCCCCTGCCCAAAGAACCACAACTTAATAGGAAATAGGCCGCAACGAATAAAATAAATCTGCTTTATAATAGGTGTTGCTTGAAGTGTGTTAAAGAAGAACCTAACAATGGACACAAATCGTAAGATAAACTTTTGAAACGCGGCATTAATATAATAAAAAAAATCGGTAAGTGCAGTAAATAGTCATTCACGACATATGATTTACCAAAATCAAAATACAACAATACGTTCAAAGCAAATAAGGCATACAAGAACCAGACCGAAGTAGGTGGCTAGTACCAACAAATATATTTTACATGACCTGCTCGAGACAGCGCACCGCTGGCGTTGTCTTATTACCGCTGTTTCCAGAAAACTGCACGTGCACTGCTTGCGTACTCAAACGCTTTGTCGTCGTTCCCTACCGTCGTTGTCTTCTTCCATCGTGGCACGTTAGGAGCACACTACGAGTAACCATATCTGTTCTTCAAAATGTTTTCGCATCGAAATGCCTTTGAACCGAGAAGTCCGTGCATCGGAAAGCCCGTGCGCCGAAACGTGCTTCACCGAAATGTCCCAGACCCCGTCATAACAGTAACAGGGAGACACTGTGATCGGATGATTCGTTTCAAATTAGCTCGATGGCATAAGCGCCAACCAAGTGGACGCTGAAAGGCTCGATCTTCCCGCCCTCTTCCCTCCACCCTCCCCATTTTTCGAGGGCTTCGTGTCTTTGGGCCGCACACGAGGATGGGAAAAATATGGGTACGCAACTTTTCAACAACAAACGCAACTCAAGGTGTTAAACGAAGTTCGCGTAATTCGAGAATAATATTGCCCTTCGGCTAATTATCAGGAACGAATACTTCCTAATCGTCTTGTCCTTGCCTGTGTGAAGAATTCTGGCTTTGAGTTAGCAGAATGTCTGCAAGGCACAAAATGGGAAAAAAGGAGTCATTTCAATTACATTTGAACCAGGATGTAACTAACTTCCATGTGACGAATTCCTGGATTTAACAAAGTTTTTCAAATCCTCATTGCCAGCCTCATTGAAAACGATGCGTTTTCGACCTGACCTCTATATAACGAAGGCATGGCAACAGTTACACCTTCATGTAACGAATTCGCTACGCTGATGAGCCATCGTTTTTTGCACTTTTTCTGAAAAATTGGCTGGAGATATGCACTAATTTAGCGAACATTGCCCGCGCTGCAAACTACCGTGTGTTTCCAATGTGAGTGTGGAGTCGGTTAGGTGCTAGGCCCAACTGTCGGTGTGTATATTCGTGCGTCTCCACTGATTTCTGAGGTTCGTTGGTGATGAGTTCTGCTACTAGAAAACGAAAAGATTTGTCTTTTCAAGACAAGCTCGCAATTTCAGGTGCCGTCTCCGCAGGCAAGTAGGATCAACGTTGTCGTTCGGTACAGCATCCCAGCTAGCACCTTCTCAAAAAGTTTGAGTGCACAATTAAATAGCATCAAGTTCGCGAAAAGGCGCCCTTTCAGCACACGTTTGCTCCTTGGAACTGGTTAAAGCAGCGAAGAGTGTCAAAAGGCAAAATTGATAGTTACGTTACGCTTGCGAATACAGGGGTATAAGTGACCTTGATTTTTTGGACTGCCGTGTACTGAAAAACTTCGTGGAAAAGCAGAAGCCGCAAATAGAGCATTTTTTCACTCTGAAATAAATTCTTGAAGGGAGAGTTCACTATCCCTGATGTCAAGTATTTTGATCTAGTTTCTGCTTCATTTACGGGTGCCTTAAATCGAAACTTGCATATAATGAAAACCTGCATGTAACGAAAATTTTGAAATTTTATCAACTTCTTTACATACAGGTTTAACTGTACGCGTAACTCTGTATTTCGACGTGGTGCGTGCTTTTACACGGCGGATAAACCTAGGCTTGCATCAAAATTGACGACTTGATTACGTCTGCCGCAAAGGGAAGTTTTCAAAGTTTCAATTTCGTCGCCTAAATATTTTTATGGAGTTTCATCAAAGGTAATACAGTTTATTTACTGCTGTCCCATGCCTGGGACATTGCAGGAGCGGGTACAGAAAAAATCCAGCAAAAAATCCAAAGTTGTCAAACATTATAGCTTTTGCAGTGAATTAACAGCATCGCAGCAGCAGCCATCAAAATATTCAGGCAGCAATCGTGCCCGCCAGCGCAGCGCTATGGGGAGGAATCGGAGCGTCAGCGGAGTGCAGTTTATATACGTAGATGTTAAAAGTTGAAATCCACTGCAGAAATACAGTTATGCGGCTACAAAGGAAGGCTGGTTAGATACTTCGCAAGGGTCCCGGTGCTTGATTTCACCTTGGGTCCACCGCCCATCGACATCATGAAGTCGATTTCCCGACTAAACTTATAACCAGGAGGCTAGCCGTTTGTAGCGCGAGCGTGAGCGTAGGATATCATCGATTGTGAGCACTTACGCGCTCGTATAGGCTCAAGGAAGGAATATATGGTTAGCAACCGCCACCAAAATGTTACAGAGAGGAAGACGTGAAACGAAGATGTATTTACAAGGCGTATTTACACCCGCCGTGGTGGCTCAGTGGCTAAGGCGTTGTGCTGCTGGGTACGAGGACGCTGGTTCGATTCCCGGCCGCTGCGGCCGCTTTTCCGATGGAGGCGAAAAGCAAAAACGCCCGTGCGTACGAGATTTAGGCGCACGTTACAGATCCCCAGGTGGTCAAAATTAATCCGGAGCCCTCCACTACGGCGCGCCTCATC
Source organism: Haemaphysalis longicornis (assembly GCF_048455015.1). NCBI lineage: Eukaryota > Metazoa > Arthropoda > Arachnida > Ixodida > Ixodidae > Haemaphysalis > Haemaphysalis longicornis. The sequence continues at coordinate 39,603,224 of NW_027526203.1, read as the reverse complement.
GCCTGCGTTGCATCGGCGCGTTAATACAACCCATCAACCAACAAGGCGTATTTACATAACAGAAGGCTCCGCGCAGACCAAGAACGCCAGAGCTTCGGCTACTTCATTTTCAATACATGTACACCACAGAGTCGATCTGAGCGCGCCCAGCGTCATGTTTTGGCTACAATTTGGCACACGTGCGAGCAGGCTAGGCACTGGCGTTCGTGTCTTCTTCCTCTGTGGGTGATGCACCATAACAATGCTGTTGTACTTTATATGGCTAATACGAAACAAAATAACGCGAAACTGCGGTGTCGCAGTTTCGTGTTGCATGCGTAGGGCAACTCTGGCTTTCACTGTAGGTGTGAGTTCGTTACATATCTACCAAATCATCCAATGGGTGTTAATTCGATCGCCGCATTGATAAGAAGCAGGTCTCACATTTTTGTTTTCTGCTTCAATAGCGCAGAATTTGCGGTGCAAATGTGACTAGGGATGTAAAAATTACACATAAAACTGTCAATTCCTATTCATTTTTTTTCTATTCCTATTCATTCCTAGTCATTCATTCATTATTTCATTCATTCATTCATTTATCCTAGTCATTCATTCCTAATCATTCCTAGTCAGTTCCTAAAATAAATTTAACTTCATGATGCTTACTGAAAATAGTTAAAAGCGTGCTTTCGTGTATATTTGAAGTAACCTGCATTTTACTTGCAAATCGTTGTTTCCCGGCAACAAGTGTATTTCTCGATGACGCAAAACACCTTCTGCTGCTCTGTGCTGTCGCTCGTTCTTGCGCTCGGTGCAGATGACAGAAAAGAAAAATACCAGGCAGCCTCACGCCGGAATACAAGACACAAGAACAGGCTTTTGACGCACTTCCCCTGCAGGTCTTGAGAGGGGGAGCAAGCCCCCACCCGCCGCGCGCACCCGCATGAAACACGCCTTGCAAAACGAGGGGAGCGGCGGTGGGCAACAATAGGACTGGTCATGAATGGGACCGGTTGTTGACGGAGCTATTCCTATGAGGGAACAAAAGGCAACTGAGGGGAAAGTCACCTTGCCTGAGAAATGTTTCGCGCGGACTCGCAGCGGCCAAAACCACAGCTGATGACACGATTGGCGCTGTAATTTATCCTCCTCAACACGCTGGCCTGCCCATGTCCTGGGCTGGGCTGGGCTCATAACACAAAATAAACACGCACGCATACACACTTACAACATTTGTCTCAGCACATCTCCGACGTCAAAATGCAGTCAAGCACTGAAATAATGTGGCTGCGATTTTTAAAAGCATTGGCGTCGCCAGGATTTTATATCGGGGGGGGGGGTGTTTGTTAGCCTCCCTTTCCGCCCCCACCCGTAAAGCTGACCCCCTAAACTGCCTTTCTGTCTCTTCGTCAAGATGCCTGCTAAGAACAGACAGTTGGTTTCATTTGCCTAGAGCGTCCTTTTTCTTTATTTCAAGCCTAATTCGAGATAGTTAGGTGATTGTGCATACTCTTTCAACCAATTCAACAATGTAACAAGCGGGGACCCTATTTCAGGTCATAACATATGTTACGCCAGGGCTCGCGAGTTGAAGAAGTGGAGCGCGGCACATTTACGCATTCGGAACAATTTCAAACAGCTGCCTATCCCTGCACATTGACTAGAGCTTTCATCTTTCTAATGCCAGGGGCCCAAACAGACATCTGTCCTCCTTAATTGTCTCTCCAGTCATCGACCAAGTCTTGTGTTACTTTATCGAACCTAGTTTCCATGGCGCAACGCATGCTTTAGGAGCTGTGACGGGAGGTAACGGAGGTTGCGTGAAGGCTGCGGAAAAGATTAAAACGAAAAGCTGAGAGAGGCACGCGTCGATCGCGGAAAAGAAGATAAAAAGGTGGCCTCTTAGGTGTGCCGATCCTTGGTACAAAAAATGTATACGTGACTGATTGAACGAGCATGCGGCTTCCACCGGATTGTCTGCTTAAGACTGGTCATTTTACTATTAGGAACTGTTGGCCCGAGCCGCCAGAGCTGCTCAAACGAGCTGGAAGTTGGCCGCGGAAGACACGCCAAAGATAGCAGAATCGGTGGCGACACGCCGGCGGTTGATTGATTGATTGATTGATTGTATTGTTTAACGCGCCGACGCAACGCAGCCGATGAGGCGCGCCATAGTGGAGGGCTCCGGATTAATTTTGACCACCTGGGGATCTTTAACGTGCGCCGAAATCTCGTGCACACGGACGTTTTTGCTTTTCGCCTCCATCAGAAAAGTGGCCGCCGCGGCCGGGAATCGAACCCGCGACCTCGTGCTCAGCAGCGCAACGCCTTAGCCACTGAGCCACCGCGGAGGGTGACACGCCGACGGCACGAGATGCAAAGTTCTATATATGTGAAATAAGGAAATAACCCGAAATATCCTCCCCCCCCCCTTCCCCTTTTAATATGTCAAAATGGAGAAGAGGGAGCCAGAAGAACCGACCGGTACTTGCTGGAGCCTGGAAGCGTTATCTGGCGCGTGCGATTCACGTTCGCGCGAATCACCCGTCCTAGATGACCCCCCCCCCCCCCCCCCCCCCCACCTCCCTCACGAGAAATTTCGGGGTTGCGCTGCTGAGCACAAGGTCGCGGGTTCGATTCCCGGCCGCGGCGGCCGCTTTTCTGATGGAGGCGAAAAGCAAAAACGCCCGTGTGTACGAGATTTCGGCGCACGATAAAGATCCCCAGGTGGTCAAAATTAATCCGGAGCCCTCCACTACGGCGCGCCTCATCGCCTGCGTTGCGTCGGCGCGTTAAAACCCCACAATCAATCAATCAAATTTCGGGGGAAGGACTTGTTTTGACCCCCTGTACCCCTGAAGACTTTGGTAAAAGCCAGTTGTATTGTGCAATTAGTTTGAACATTTCGTTAATGCTTCAAGCATAACATCACCCTGCCGTTGCAACTTAAATGTTATGCTTATGTTCAGATTTATTATGTTACCTGACAGTATTAGCTCGAGCATTTTAATAACGGTAAATTTCTAAAGTTACTTCAACGTTATGCCTTGAACATTGTAATAATGTTGCAATAAAGATGTTACCTATAACGTTGCTTTGCGGTTACTTCTTAACATTATAATAATGTTTACATTTTTACATCCCATTAATGTTCTGTCGTGAACATGCCCTGAACGTTATTATAATGTTTCAATTTGTACATTAATTTAATGTTGAGTCCTGAGCATTTTAATAATGTTACCATTTCTAACATTGGTGATAAGTTGTTTCCTGAACATGTCCTGAACGTTATTATAATGTTTGTATATTTACATTACTTTAATGTTGAGTATGAGCATTGTAATAACATAAGTATTTCTAACATTGGTCTTAAGTTGTTTCCTAAACGTTAAATAAATGTTGGGAACAAAACGTTAACATACTTGTTTGTTTTCAACGTAAAAATAACGTTTCTAACATAACATAAACACTGAATGTTTTTTAAACGTTACACAAACATTGCCTCGTAACATTTAACGTTATTTAAACTTTCACAACTTCCAGATAACGTTATTCTAATGTTCTGTGCTACTTGGGTAGGTTCACACGTGCGCGCGCGTGTGTGCGTGCGTATGTGGGTGGGTTCGCGGCGCGTGTTCATGTGTGTGTGTGAAGGTGCGCGCGTGTGCGTGCGTGCGTATGTGGATGGGTTGGCCACCATCCGGAAAACTAGAGCCTGCAGTTTTTGGAGGGGAAACTGCATTCGTCGAAAAGCCAAAAACTCCTCCATCGCAACCGTGGAATACATTGCACGTACACGTTGAAGGATTTGATGTTGATGTCCTCATAGACACTGGAGCCAGTATATCAGTCATTAGTGAACATTTGTGTTCGCGGCTCAGGAAAGTGAAAACCCCTTATACTGGATCTACTTTGTGCGGTGCTAACCAAGTTGTATTCGAACCATCCGGATACTGTACAGTACGTGTATTGATTGAGGGAATTCGGCACCACGTCCAGTGCGCGGTCTTGTCCAGTTGCACTCACGAACTCATTTTAGGGTGGGACTTTCTCTCATCCGCCAATGCTGTCATCTCCTGCCAGTACCCGGACATTGAAATCACCGCTACAGACCGTATAGAAAGTTCGGATGTCCAAGAGCAGTGTTTGGTGGCTAGTGCGGATTACATTCTGAGCCCTGGATATGAGACGACAATTTTTGTTCAAGGTGGAAAGTGTTCTGATGGTGACGTGCTCATCGTGCCCTGCTCTTGGCTTCTCCCACGAGGTATTGTAATAGTCACCTGTCTTGTGCGCTTTACGCAAGGATCTGCCGCGCTCGTTGCCATGAACACTAGCCCTGAGGCAATCCTCTTACGGCAAGGCACTACTATCGCTGCCACTGCTCAGTCTGAAGCTGTCTTTATTGTTCCCCTCTGCTGTATTTCGTCAGTTTCGAATTCGCCCTCTGACCCGCCACGCCCTGCTTTATCCGCCACTATCAGCTCCGACCTCTCTCCAGACCAAGCCAATTCTTTGCTGGACCTCCTACAAAGGCACAAGTCGATATTCGATTCTCAGAGTACCACACTCGGTCAACCATCCGTAACCACTCATCGAATTGAAACAGACGGTTCACAGATTATTCGCCGGCGACCATACCGCGTCTCTTCTTCTGAGCGAAAAGTCATTAACGAAAACGTCGCCGACATGCTCCAGCGCAAAATTATTCGTCCATCAAACAGTCCTTGGTCATCTCCTGTTGTCTTAGTGCGAAAAAAAGACGGATCCGTTCGATTTTGTATTGATTACCGAGCACTCAATCGAATCACACGAAAGGATGTTTATCCGATGCCTCGCATCGATGATGCCTTGGACTGTTTACAAGGAGCGGAATATTTTAAAGCAAAGCTTTTTACCTCTACCCCCCAAGGATTCTTTCGCGACCGTTGGTGTCACCAGAAAACTCCAGCGAACAAATAAAAGAATTTACTGGCACCGCCGGGAATTGAACCTGGAACTTATAGACTAGCAAAGCGAAAGCCCGTTGTCTTACCGATTTAGCTACCAGCCCACGCGAAGACTGGGAAGACAGGTGGTGTACTTACCAATCTTCTACGGGTTTACCCCCATTGTTCTCGCTGAATGCCACGTGAAAGCGTCACGCGACCACTCACGCCCGTCTAGCGGCCCTGTGCGCACCTTGCTCATGTGCTAAGAGTTACAAAAATTAAAGGAAGCTCACACCAATGCATGGCATCTCACTTCTAGTCCGCCAATGTGCTATAAAGCCTGTGGCCTCCAGTGTTCACGTAAACAATCACAGCTCCTTGTCGTCCGCCCTCACGCCAAACCAAGGAATACATTCAAAGACTCCTTGATGGCCAGGCCTTCACTCCAAACCCCAGCATCAAGATCTTGAGCCTACATTTCCACGCCAACACCAAGAGTGACGTCTCCTTGCAGCGCCTCAAAAACAGCATTAATCTAATCATACACGTGATCAGGCGAGTTGCCACCAAGAAGCGAGGCCTAAAAAAATCCGGTACCTTTCTATTAATTGAAGCTTTTGTCCTCTCTAGAGTTCCTTACGACAAACCCCTATCTTCTTCTCGACAAGGAAGACATAGAGATGCTTTATATAATGATTAGAAAGGCGGTCGAGCAGGCCATTTGTCTTATCATTAGTGCGTCCACATAGAGGCTGCTTAGCACGGGGCTCCACAACACGGTGGAAGAGTTAATAGAAGGCCATCTTTCTAACCAGAAGGTCCGACGCAGAACTGCGATGGGTAACCGCATGCTTCAGCAGATTGGCTGGGCAGCCCAAAATGTCACTCAGCTTGACGTACTCCTAGACTCTTGGCGACTAAAACTAAAGATGCTCCCTTTGCTTAGAAATATGAACACCTCACATGACGAGGGTCACCGAAAAGCACGGGCTCAAGCGCTAAACACCACCCTCGGTGGGGATCATGCAGTTATCTACACAGATGCCTCCAAACATCGGGGGCAGTAATACGCCATCATCCTGGCTTCCTCCAGAACCAACCTCCTTGCGTGTACCTCGCTTAGTACCCAAGAAATGATGGCAGCCATCACCTTGGCTCTCGCTAAACCAGGGGTTCGGAAGGTAGTCAACGATTCCCAGCAAGCCTACTGGAATTACCACTATGGTTGGGTGTCCTGACCTGCACTGTGCGCGCTAAAAAACCACTCCCCAAACGGTTCCTTTCAGCTCATCTGGACACCCCCTCACGCTTCAAGGGAGGGCAACAAATACGCCCACCCAACAAGCCTGCGCTTTTACCTCCCGTTCTATGGAGCTGCACGAGGACAGTCACCCCCGTGTCACGTTCAGGGAGATAACCCAGCATTATCACCTTCTGAGACCAACCGTAACTTCGCCTTACCCTGACCTTTCGAGAGAACAACAAACTACCCTACGGCTCATACAATCCGGGCTCCTTCCCACAGCCTACGCGTCTTCACTTAATGTATCCGAATCGCTACTACGTTGAATATAAATTTTGCTCAGAAGTACGAACACTCCGCCCCGTAATCGGGGTGTACGACTTGCCCTCCTCTCTTTCCATCAACTACCCAACAAGAGCAATGGGAGATGCTGCTGTCCAGGCTCTGTCTACCTACCCAGCTTCAGCAGGTGGACAGAACACAGGCTGCGCGGACTGCATATGGGCCCCACGGAAGGAGGAATCACTCCCCAGGGCTGCACTCTGGGCCACTCAGAAATAATAGAAGTATTTCTTCTTCCTCCTCCTGCTTCTCTGCCGCAAATCTTGTCGCCTCCGTCAGCGGCGCAGAGACGGAGAAGACAGATCGTCTAACACCGGGTTGTAGCTTAGTTTAATTTTATAAAAAAAAGTTTCCACTCTGGCGCTACACCAATATTACACAACCAAACACCGTTCATGCTTCATGCATTGATTTAACCTTAACAAGGATATTTCTTTGAAGTAATAAATGGTGTGGTTGAGTGCATTTGACTTCTTTCTGGTTTTGCTATTTGTGGAGCGATGTGAGTGAATTTAAGTTACGTCGCATGGGTAATCGTTATGGGTGCCGTGTACAGCTTTGCTTTCCAACCACATTCACGGGGTGGATGGGCGCGATTTTTCTAGTATCGACCTTCGATCTCGTTATTGGCAGATTCCAATGCATGAGGCGGATAAAGAAAAGACAGCGTTTGCCACCCCTGATGGACTATATGAGTTTAATGTGATGCCCTTCGGGCTATGTAACACTCCCGCAACTTTCGAGCGCATGATAGATACTGTTCTCCGGGGTCTTAAATGGAAAACGTGCCTGTGTTACCTCGATGATATCGTTATATTTTCTTCAACCTTTTCTGAACACTTAAAACGGCTGGATGAGGTGCTAACATGCCTTGCCAATGCTGGCCTTCAGCTCAACACCAAAAAGTGCCGTTTTGCCTCTCGAAGCATAAAAGTTCTCGGACACGTCGTCAGCCACGACGGGATTCGACCCGACCCAGACAAGATTTCTGCTGTGGTTAACTTCCCACGGCCCCAGCAGCAAAAATCTCTGCGTAGCTTTCTTGGTCTGGCGTCTTACTTTCGGCGTTTTGTCCAGAATTTCGCTTCCATAGCTTCGCCCCTCAACGCACTCCTTAACTCTGGAACTCCCTTCGTCTGGACAGACAATTGTGAAGCAGCTTTCCAACAGCTGAAGACCGCGCTGACCTCTGGGCCGGTCCTCTGCCATTTTCACGAGTCCAGACCTGTAATTCTGCACACGGACGCCAGTGGCCACGGCCTTGGCGCTGTTCTACTGCAGTCGGATGGCAAAGATCGAGAGCGCGTTATTTCTTACGCCAGTCGTTCCCTAAGTACATTTGAGAAAAATTACACCATCACTGAGCAGGAGTGTCTCGCTGTGGTTTGGGCCGTTCAGAAACTTCGACCATACCTTTACGGACGCCACTTCACAGTAGTGACTGACCACCATGCGTTATGCTGGTTGCAGACACTGAAAAATTTATCTGGGCGCCTCGGACGCTGGGTTCTCCGACTTCAGGAGTATGATTTTACCGTCACTTACAAGTCCGGGAAAAAGCACCTCGACGCGGACGCACTTCGCGGTGCCCTCTTGAGTCGTCTACGACTTCCGCGTCATCGTCACCCGCTACCACCCTCCCTATCGCACCCGTCAACCACACAGCATTTAATGACGGCCTGTCTCATTTGCCTACTCTTCAACGAGCAGACACATACTGCCGCACGATAATCGACCGGCTTACCGGCACAATACAACCACCGAACAGTCGGGCGCGTCGGCAGCTTCAGCACTTTCGGTTTTTGCATGGTATTTTGTACCATTCAAACCACCACTCGTCGGGCAACAGATGGGTCCCCGTTGTACCGCGCGCTATTCGACAGCAGATATTAGAAGCCCTTGCCTCAGCGGGTCACCTCGGCTTCCACAAAACTTACGACCGCGTCCGCTCTCGTTTCTTCTGGCCTGGCCTCTCCACCTACGTTGCCCGCTACATCGCTTCATGCCCATCTTGCCAGCAGCGGAAAAAGCCCACATCTCTGCCTGCCGGACTTCTACAGCCGCTCCCTTGCCCTTCGCAGCCCTTCCACACTGTCGGAATTGATCTCTACGGACCTTTGCCTTGCACGGCTGCCGGCTTTCGGTGGATTGTAACAGCCGTAGACCATTTAACCCGTTACGCCGAAACAGCGCCCATTCGCTCTGGCTGTGCAGCCGAGGTAGCAGACTTCTTCTTGCGTGCCATTGTGTTGCGCCATGGCGCGCCCCGTGTTCTTTTGAGCGATCGCGGCAAGACGTTTCTCTCCAGCACTGTTGAAGAAGTTCTCCGTGCTGCAAACACAGTTCATAAGACCACTTCCGCTTACCATCCGCAGACGAACGGTCTCACTGAACGTTTCCACCGAACTCTTTCAGAAATGATTTCTATGTACATTCGGCCTGATCACACCAACTGGGACGCTATTCTACCATTCGTTACTTTTGCATACAACACTGCAGTACAAAAGACTACCGGTTACTCTCCCTTCTTGCTCGTCTACGGCCGCGATCCCTCATTCATGCTGGACGCCAGTGTCTTAAGTGCTCCTGTGTATAGCTCCAGCCCGTTACACGAGGAGTTCATCTCCCGCCTCAACTACTGCCGTCGGCTTGCTAGTCTCAACACGGCAGCCAGCCAACGCGATCGCAAGGACCGCTACGACGCCAGTCACCGCACCGTCCTCTTCCGTCCTGGTGACGAGGTGCTACTGTGGACGCCCACACGCAAACCTGGGCTCTGCGAAAAATTTCTTCACCGCTTCACAGGCCCGTACACCATCTTAGAAGAAACTTCGCCCGTGAACTACCGCGTCGCTCCGTGCAGTGCTCCTGTGGATCGTCGCTACCGTGGCACAGAAATAGTGCACGTCTCACGACTCAAGCCTTTCGTGCGTCGCTCCTCTTCATGTACCGCGGCCAGGAGGCCGCCTTCACACGGAGGGGGAAACTGTGAGAACGTTCTGAGCATCGCGTCCTATTTACAGTGACCGGGTCGTACATTGTGGGCAACCTCCTGTGCTTCATCTTCTTCCCCTCATAATCATTCTCATCACCATTCGACCAATTCCCCTCTTGGGAAGATCATCGTCATCAGAGGCTGGTTCTGGGTGCGCGACGGTTGCAACGCTTCCTAATAAACGTCCTCCTGCACCTGTCCCTCAAGGTCCTCTCAATATATATATATATATATATATATATATATATATATATATATATATATATATATATATAGTAAGGAAATGAGGGGCTCGTTGAGGAAATACAGAAAGATAGGTCAGCAGTCTACAACGCCAAAGGAGACATAGGGGTGTGGTTAGGCTCTTTTCTTTTTTCACTACGGTTAATGAAGTAAACATTTTTTTAAATATACAGAAGAAATAAAGAAAGAAAAACACGCGCCCAGAGTGGGGACCGAACCCACGCCTTTCGATTACATGTCGATTACATGTCGAATTTGTAAGGCATTCGACATGTAATCGAAAGGCGTGGGTTCGGTCCCCACTCTGGGCGCGTTTTTCTTTCTTTATTTCTTCTGTATATTTAAAAAAATGTTTACTTCATTAACCGTAGTGAAAAAAGAAAAGAGCCTAACCACACCCATATGTCTCCTTTGGCGTTGTATACACTGCTGACCTATCTTTCTGTATATATATATATATATATATATATATATATATATATATATATATATATATATATATATATATATATATATATATATATACACACGCCGGCAATGCTGCCGCCGACCGAAACCGCGCAACTCGAGACCGGAGCGCCGTCTCAGCGCCTAGGAAAAAATGGCTCCGACGTAGCTCAGCTAACCCTGGATATGCAAAGCGAATGCTTGGCTTGGCCTGGGTAAGTCTTGGTTTCACTCGGTTAGCCTTTGATTAAGCCGTAATTATTATACTACTCGTCCAAAGCCTGCCTTTGCATACGGTTGTGGTCCCGCTTTCGGCGTTTGCCGAGCCGAACGGCTCGTTCTTCCTCAGTCACAGACGCTAGCTTTGCGCGCTTTTCATTCCGAACCCTCTCCAGTGCAGCATCTCGCTGGGCAATACCCGAAGACTGGTCAGAATACGCTTCCCGACGATGGCTCAAAGTCTGCGGCCTACGCGCAACGCTCAGATAAGAGAAGACGGCCCCGCCTCGCTCTCATCCATGGCCAATTGCTCGCATGGACCCTGCTAGTCACGTGGTAAGGCGGCGTCTCAGCTTAGGAGAGCGCATGCGCCAAGCCGGCAGCAGCGGCGACGGCAGCCAGCGAACGCGGTTGGCGGCGGAGCTCGACCCGGCGAGTCGCGTGTGGCGTTGCCAAGGTTACTGCGAGGCTGCGGTCAAATGAAAGTCAAATGAAAGTCAAACCGCTCGACGAGATAAAGCTTTGCTTTAAAAGTCGCGCCCGCCCGGGAAGGTGCAGTTCCGGAACTGAAAAAGCATCTATAAATGGTTTACAGCGCGGCGCCCTGGGCGCGGCCATATTGGCCGACGTGACGTCATTCGGCATGGCTGGCGGCTGGCCTTTTAGAAAGCGTTTGTCGCAGTGGCCTTCGCTGGTGTCCGTTCGCATCGGCGAGCGTCGGTGTGACTGGATGGGCGTATTGACTATTTTTTTGGAGTGTCACTAGAGAGTTTTAGCAGTACGTATGCTCCGGCCGTTCCGTTCGTTACGTTGCTACCGGGTTTACCGGGACCCGACTGCGCATGCGCCATTTGTTCCGTACGCGGCCGGCGTCTCTCCCGGCGCTCTGCTTCCGTGTTACCGTATCCGGAGCCCGCAACCGGCTTGCTCGGGTGTTAGAAACTTTAGGCTTAGCGTCCTGGTGAATATTTGATCGCCGCTATCTGTGCAACTGCGAATGACACTCCATAACACAACGTTTCACCTCACTATCATCCCTTTCTCGCATGTGAAACTTTATTTGAGCTATAACTGCCGTGAGCGATCGGGGACCGAGACATCTGCGTAGCCTGTTTCGATGCTTCCGAGGCAGGTATCGCCATCTCTCGGCCGTTCGCCGCACCGCGCGCCGCGGCATCCACGGCCGGTCAGCATATGCGGCATATGCTTGCATCGCGGCAGATATATCTGATCGCCGCTTTTAAAATAAGCCCTGAGAAGCCCCTGAGAACCCTAAGCCCTGAGAAGCCTAGTACAATTTTTCACCACACTAACACCTACTTTCTCGCAGGTGGAACTTCGTTTTAGTGATCAGATTGATTCGGAAGAACAGCGACAAGCGGTTGCTACCGTGGTCTGCGCCGGTTCGAGCCGCTGAGTGTGGCGAGCTGGCAGGCGCGACCGGCGTGTGCGCGGACTGTTTCCGATGCAGAAAACGCTTCACGATTGCCTGCTTTATCCATTTCTTGCGTACAAACCCGCGGAATCTACAAATTCAGCTCAGCGATCGTCGTAGTTGACCATGGTGCAAAAACAGTGGGCGGAGCGGCGCCGACGAGGCATCGCACACCCGCATCGGGCCATGCGTCTCAAATTCACGCGTACGACTAGTCGTGGTGACAGTCGTAACGATCAGTCGCATACGAATCGCGTGTACCAATTGTACATGTGTCTAGCGCTTCAATCGGGCAAGGCCAAGGCCATTCCTCCACGTGAACGGCGCGCGACCATGTCGTCACCTGCGCTCGCTCTGGTGCCGTCGCCGCCACCGCAGCCCCTGCCTCACAATGCGTCCGGCGGAGCGCGATTTATTTTAGATTTGCAATGCTTTAGGGGAAACTGCGTTGTTTATTTACGTATTTTTAGCGTGTGGATTTTTGCAACTACTCGGCTAATCAGCCGTCACACGGAACGAACGGTACGACGCTACGGAGTGCTAAAACACGTTTTCCGTCTCACTCTACGGAAAGAACCCGGTACGTACGCGCGCATGCGCAGTCGGGTCCCGGTAAACCCGGTAGCAACGTAACGAACGTAACGAACGTACTGCTAAAACTCTCTACTATGAATGGGGGCTTGTTGTCCAAGTAGGTAGGGTGTGCCAACGTCCAGAGATAACTTAGTCACCGAAAATCCCACACAAAAGTTGTTTGAGCGCTGTTTTGATTGGCATTTATTGTTCGTCACGCGTTTATTCATCCAAATAAAGCTGAGTTTTTTTATATTTCTACGTACTTCCTTAGAGTAACAAAATAAAAACCTAAGGGTGGCAACATCGCATTGGAAAACACAATTCTGCCTGCAATATTAACGTTCTAAAGCTTGTTTCGAAAGCTTTCCTTTTCTGTCTACGCTAAAAGGATTGGCCGTTGATGCGCTATGTCAGAATATGGAAGGCTGTAAAGCAAAATAATTTTGCATGGGTGTGAAAGTTGTATATTACTCCTTTACCGCTTCTTCCTGTTTCGACGTGCGATGAAAAAGCTGAAGCGTTCAGCGTTATATTTGTCAGCTGACTTAGAGGCACGTGGTCTGCCTTGTATACATTATCAGCTGTTGCCTGTTCGCTCTAACTTGCGGCTATGGAAGCACACATGTTGAAACTGCTACATGGCGTTTTCGGTGGATGGAAACATCGCATATGCGTGGCTATTAACGTTAGGCGCGCTCGCGTGGAAGTCGCGAAATAATACTTAGCGTGTACAGTGAAGTTTATAAATGCTCAAATCGGGTGACCAAGTTTTGTTAACACATACAGATATTTCCTGAGCTGGCACATGAGTCTACGGGATGTGAGCATTTTTTTGGAATTTTATAACATGCATTACATAATTGGTTTGGTTAGTACTGTAAAGTCCGCTTATATCGAACAGCGCGAGGATTGTAAAATAGTTCGATATAGCAAAAATTAAATACACAAAGTGAAGCAAAAAAAAAAAAACTTGTATATGAGCAATTTTGCCGACGGAGTCACGAGCTAACGCTGAGCTCTTACCACCCTGCAGTTCACTATTGATACGACACTTTCCCGGAAAGAAAACATTAATTTATTGGGGGGGAATAACTGCGTGAGTGTAGCCTGCTTCTTGGAGCATAACGCGTTGCTGGTCAGTGGTGACTGCTTGCTCCACGGTATCTAAACAGTTGCCAAGCACAAGACCGCTGCCCTCAATGGCACTGCATTATCGCCGTAGCAGGGCCACGGCAGCGACGGCTTCGCTCGTGCTCGGAAGCAATACGGAGTCCTCGGCGTCTTCGACAGAGCGGAGACAAGCATGGATACAAGCGAATAACGGCGAACCCAGCCAACCGAGCAAGTGCGGGCAGCGAGTGGCGCGGACTTGAAGTTCGGTGACACCGCAGCCCGCAGCACCCAATGTGGCGCTTTAGGCTCCAACGGCATGCATGCGTGGAGCTGGTGCACACCAACGTTACTAGAATAAACTTATTCTAGTAACGTTGGTGCACACTGCCACGGCCGGTTTGGACGCGCCCGAGCTCGCGCGGTAAGGCCCCTGTCGCGCGGGAGTCGCAAGCGACACCCGCGTCACCGCGGCGCGCCGATGTATTGCGGAAAAGCCTGCCGCATGCCTAAGGAGAGCGAAAAACTCCGCGTGGGAGAGTTCGATATACCGTATTTACCCGATTCTAACGCGCACTTTTTTCCGAAAAAAATAGGCCGAAAAATCGCATGCGCGTTAGAATCGGATACAAAACCGAAACTGCCGAAACAGCGGAAATTTCGTCCCACCCATCGCCATCGCCATCTCAAGATGGCGCCAAAGCTTTTAGCAACGATTTTTCGGACGCAGCAAGCCTAGGCGCCTAGGCTTTTCTATCGGAGTTCACACAAATCGTCAAATCGTTTCACTTGCGCGCTTGATAACAGCAATGGCAGCAGCGGCTCCCACGCGTTCAAAACGAGCGGTCGGCTGAAGCGTGAACCTCTGGAGAAGCTCTAGGGATGGGCGTGCGAGGCGTGGGCCACGATCCCATAGACCATGGTTGAACGTCCGTTCAGAAGTGTGGCATCGCGAACGCACTTGAAGGCACCGAGGCCGAGATGTTGTGGTCAGCGGAGAGCGACGAGGAGTGAGATGAGTGAGATTACTTCGGGAAATAAATCGCCCGTTTCTCTCCCATTCGTTTGTCTGATTCACAAAGTCCCGTGCGCGTTACAATCGGAGGTGCAAGTTTTTTCGGTTTTCTTGCCAGGAAAATCGGGTGCGCGTTAGAATCGGGTAAATACGGTACTATCCATTGCGAGGAAAATCGCGTTCGATATAAAAAGTTTTAAATGCATGTAATTTTTACCAGATCTTATACAAGGGTTTGATATAAGCAATAATTCGATATATCCGTGTTCGATATAAGCGGAGCATTTCTGACATGACAATTTCTAGATGTGTGCTTAGTGTTTTATTTTTAGTTATGCACTCGTGCATTAATTTTTGTCAGATTTACTGCAGCAAGTTTTATTTATTTCTGACCTAATAGCTTGACTGCGATGCTAACATCGCTGTTCTCCATTAAAGTTATTCCTTCTCTCTCATGTCTGTCGCCGATTGGAACCCTACATAGGATTTAATTACATAGAGTTGAAGTGGCGAACATTCATTTTGTGCAGCCTCAGTTGGGGCTCTGCATTGGACTACGCTGAAAATGTACCGTTAGAATAATCTACTTCAACGACTTGTGCAGCGAAATGTATCGCTCAAGATTTCAGGTATACGTAATGGTGTCCTCGAGAGTGCCCTGAGGTACCTGATGCTCCCAGACTGAGCATATGTTCTGAGCCACAGTTGTAATCGATAACGTTTTTTTTATTTTTTGCTTTTCCACATTTTGTCTGATCTAGTTGTCGTAATAAGTGCGACACACGGGCCTATGGTGGAAACCTGAACTGTTCGGACAGAATGACTGAATCTCGCTTGGTGATGCCGCGCCAGATACTCACATGCTTCCGTACATTGGAGCACCTCCGCGAACGTTCTGTTCCATTTCGCGACGACCAACGCGAACTCCGACTGCGTTCTCAATATTAAATTATGACTTTTCTTCGTGCCTGCCTCATTTTGCTAACGCCACAATTCGAGCGGACAATGGGAGTGTACGGCGAAAAGGCCAGTAGCGGGGAGCAACTCTATGGCGGCGAGTGCCGCGCTGGCGCCATCTGGCCAAAACGGGCCCAAGTGCTCGCTGTAACGGTCGGAAGCACGTGAAAGAAACTGAAATCCATTCAGGCGTGACTTTCGGCGAATTCACAGTCCACGGTTAATTTATGC